>NC_133487.1:8400903-8413822 GCF_025370935.1 Choristoneura fumiferana | reverse complement strand
AAGCTGTAATTTTGCACGGATATATAGGTAAACTATGCCGACAAATTTGTACAATTAAAAATAAAATAAAAAAAAATGGTAACTACCTCCCATAGACGTAAAGTGGGATGATTTTTTTCTGATCCAACCTATAGTGCGGGTATCGTTGGATAGGTCTTTTAAACTATTAGGGGTTTGCTAAGAGATTTTTCGATTTGTGATTTCAAATTTTCATTTAATTCCAGCGTCCCCCCCCTCTAAATCTAAACCGGTGGGTGGAAAAATTTGAAAAAAATCAGGATAGTATATCAACCTTTCAAGGAAAATATAACGGCTAAGTTTGCTTGAGAATTTAATAATTCTCAGAAGAGAATGCCTACTAATGTAGGTAGTTTATAAATACGAATATACTAAACTTGGAAGATTCCGTATAAATACTTACTGGAGGGGCAGGACATACCTTGAACACCGGGATGCTGCTTTCTCCAGCAATTGAGTTTCCACGACACAGGAATTATTTTAAACGGCACAAAAATGTTCATCACCACTTCACTGCACAGATTTTAGAGGTTTGAGAGTTTTTAATGGTATTTTGCGAATTAGAGTTTATTTTTGCGTTTGTACAAAATTATAGCGTCATCTCGAGTCGTTTGTTTTCTTCGTTCTTGGTTCGAATTTCGGTGCCCAATGGTAGCGGGATAGGAAAGGAGGGATGTGTTGCCAGAGTATGGATGCGTTCATGTTAATGCGTGAGTGTGTGTGTGAGTTAAAATTAATTAAATATATTTAAAATAAACAAATAAATGGCGCAGCCAACTTCGGGGGCCTAGAGGTTTCCTCTACATTGAGAACTAAAAATAATGCTTACTACTAGAGGTTGATAAACTTAAAACTAAGCGAGAACTTATGATTATTGCGTTGGTAGAGGACAGAGTCGAGTTATCGGACGTATATACGTCCAGATGCGGTTTTAATTTTTGCAACACGAGTTATATTATCCTTTCCAGGAAAGACCTCTGAAACAATAGCCAGTGGCCAAAACATTGGGTGCGTATTGTCATCTTTGACAACAACAACCGTCCCTACTCACAGGTTTTGAGGGTATATTCCATTTATCGCGTTGTTGAAGTGAAGTTAGGTACTCCATGCTCCAACGTTTCCAGTAGCTTTGAACTATTCTGCTCAAAAGCTGATAGCGTGTGAGTCTGTTATCTGTGAGGGTAGTCGATATTTTCAGCGGGTAAAAATTTAAGCGGAGTTATGTTTAAAAAATGATTTGGAGTTAGCGCGGTCAGATCAGAAGGGTCTGATGAAAGTATGCAAATTGGTCGGCTGTTTAACAGGCCTCTATTTTTGTATTAAGATTGTATTAAATTCCTCATATGTGAGGATTTGACTGCCGATAGCTTTATATAAATGCGTCTTAACGCTTTTAATATTGACCTCGCTCAGCCCATTAAAATTCGGTCCATAAGGTGGGCTATGCTTAAATTGAACTCTATGTAGAGTAAGATAATGACTCAAATCATTTAGATAATTAGCGGATTGTATTATTGAGTAAATTTCATTTAATTTGCGTTTAGCGCCAATGAAGTTGGTGCCTCCGTCGCTGTACAATATAGAGACCGGACCTCTGCGTGAAATAAAGCGTTTGAACGCGTCAAGAAAGCAATCGGTACTTAGGTCTGAAACTAACTCTAAGTGAAGAGCTTTTGTCGTAAGACAAACGAATAAACATATATATGCTTTGTGACTTTTAACTCCACGACGGCGGATATGCGTAATATAAAAGGGTCCAGCGTAGTCAACGGCAGTATGTACGAAAGCTTTGACTTGGGAGACTCTAATCGAAGGGAGATCTCCCATTGGAGGGTTTGTAATACGCGGTTTGAGTTTAAAACATAAGTTACAAGCGTGTACTCTTTGGCGAACTAAATTTCTGGCGGAAAGGATCCAATATTTTTGGCGAAGTAGAGCTAGTAATAGAGCGGGACCTGTGTGTAAATTTGACGCGTGATAGTGATCTACTAAAAGCGAAACTATGCGATTTTTAGCGGGTAGTAATATCGGATGCTTTTGATCGAAATCTAACTGAGAATAAGTAAGGCGACCACCTACTCTCAACAGATCTCGGTCGTCAAGAAAAGGGTTCAGTTTAATAATAGTTTTGCTTGGACAAGTTTTATTATTTTTAATTGCGTTGATTTCTTGAGAAAACGCGTCAGTCTGAAGGTAGCGTATTGCGTAACATTCAGCGTGATCTAAATCAGTTATAGTGATAGAACCGCGTGAGTCGAGTAATTTTGAAAAGCGAAGTACGTATACTAGCGAGCGGATAAATTTTAACCAAGACGAGCAGCGTTCGGCGAGATCATGGATGAAGTGAGTATTTTCTATTGAATTTACATTTTGCGTAGGTAGAGATATAGTTTTAGATTCTTGTATTTCTGTAATTTCATTGTGATTAATCTTATGTTCTTTTACAGGCCAGGCGTCGACGGGAGCGGACAACCATTGCGGACCATGAAACCAGAAATCATTACTGATTAAACTTTTTGGAGTTACAGGGCGAGAGACGATATCAGCGGGATTTTCTACACCGCGAACGTGAAACAGTGAGATGCGGGTAAATGTTCGTTTATCTGAGCGATGCGATTGGCTACAAAAGTGTGAAACTTATGCGCAGGTGAGTGTATCCAAGTAAGCGTTACTGTAGAGTCAGAGAATGCGTATATTTTATTTATGTTACAGCGCTTGCCGAGGACCGTGCGTACTGAGTCAATCAATTTTGCGAGCAAGACGGCAGCGCAAAGTTCTAATCGTGCGAGCGTTTTATTCGGAGTTGAAACCTGGACTTAGAGGTGAGTAGTTTTACGGACTCTGCGGGTGAGTTATCATTTGAGTCAATTCGAACATATATGACAGCACCGTAGCATTTTTCGCTGGCGTCTGCGCAGCCGATCAATGAGATTCTATGAATAGAATTTATGCCTATGTGACGCGGTATTTTAAGTTCAGAGAGAAGCGGAAGTTCTTTGTGAAAATTTTCCCATTTGGAGACTATAGAATCAGGGACCTCATCATCCCAGTCGAGCTGCAATTTCCAGCATTCTTGTATTAGCAGCTTCATGTACGCGACAACTGGACTTATGAGACCGAGCGGATCGAATAAGCGTGCGGTAACTGAGAGAATCGAGCGTTTGGTACATTTTTGCGGTAAATCGATGTTTATTTTAAATTGAAAATTATCGTCATTAGGCTGCCATTGCATACCTATGATTTTTGTATCAGCGTTGGGATCATCGTCAAACTTAACAACGAGAGGGCTTTTATGAGAAGTGGGAATGCGTGACATGAGTTCTTTGTCATTTGAGATCCATTTAACTAAATTGAAACCTCCAGATTTGAACATTGAAATCATTTCTTCATACGTTTTTTCAGCGTTGTCTAAGCTGTCAATAGAACTGACATAATCATCAACATACATATGGTTCTCAGTTTCATAAGCGGCAAGCGGATATGTGTCGCGACTGTCAGCGGCGAGCTGACGCACAACGCGCATAGCGAGGTAAGGCGAACTAGACACACCAAAACACACCCTATTGAATTGGTAGATCTCTATTGGCGAATCAGAGTCGAACCGAAACAAAATGCGTTGAAACGGATGGTGTTTAGGCGCGAGTTTCACTTGAAATACATCTTTTCGATGTCAGCGGTTAGCGCGATTGAGAACATGCGGAGTTTGAGCAGCAGTTCGAAAATACTACTTTGTAGTATTGGACCTACATATAAAATGTCGTTAAGCGACTTGCCTGATGTGGTTTTACAGCCAGCATCGAGAACAACGCGAGTTTGGAAGTCTCTTTCTCTGGACGATAAACGGCTTTATGCGGAATGTAATAGACGTTATCATCTTGAAAATTATTTGGAACTTTAGACAAGTAACCTTGATCGATATATGTTTGTATAGTTGCGTTATAGTCGGCGCGTAAGTCAAATGAGTCGAGTTTCTTTTCTAGGTTTAAAAAACGGCGTTTAGCTATAGCGTAAGAGTGTCCTAATTCCGAAGGTGAGTATTTGAAGGGAAGATCTACTGTGTATCTACCACTTTCATCGCGTGAGTAAGTACTTTGAAATATTTTTTCACATGCTTCATCATCGGGGCTGAAGTGTTTTTTATCGGGTACATTTTCTATTTCCCAAAGCGGTGCGTTAATTGATCAAGCGAAAGCGACTCTGTTTGACAGAAAAACGTTTTGTCAGAGTTGGGTGCGGCTGTAGCGGGAACGTTATGCAGAGTGTAATATTATGCAAGAGTGTAGCGGAGCGTTATGCGCGAGAATAGCGGGTGCGATAGGAGCGGGTGCGGATTCATTAGTTTTAGCGTTCGTATTTATTTCGAGATGCGATTGACTATTTAAATTAAGTGCGTTTGAGTTTTGCGGAGAAGAACGAGAATTGTGCGAAGAAACGAGAGTGTGAGCGTTTTGCGAGAGCGGGTGAGTTGCGTCAAAAGACTGCGTATGCGTTGAGTTTGCGGCGAATAGCGAGCGTGAGATACATTGGGCTTTACCCATGGCGACATATCCAAGAGTTGTTTCGATACCTACGACCGACGAGTTCGGTGAGGTCGATTTATTAGATCCGAGTAAAAGCGGGAATAATTCGTTGCCTATGAGACAATCGATTTCTCCAGGTGCGTAATAATATTCATCAGCCATTGGCAGATGCTGCAGATGCGTTAATTCCGTCATATCAATTTCAGCGTTAGGCAAAAAGTCAGTAATTGTGTCAATAACACGAGCGTTTACTGTATAAAAACAGCGAGAGTCAAAACGTGAATAAATTTTGAATTGTGTTATTCCGAATGAGCGATTTTCAATTTGACCGATACCTTTAATTATCGACGGCGCGGGAGTTATTTTTAAATTTAAGCGTTCACAACAAGATTTTGTGATGAAATTACTCATTGACCCTGAGTCGAGAAATAAACGCATACGATTTACTTGATCGTTATTAAATACGTTTACAGACGCGGTTGGTAATAATACTGTAGTATCATTATTTAAAGCGCGCGCGGGAACAGTGACAGACATCGCCCGGTTGTTATCAAAGTTAAAGTACTATTCAATGGAAAAAAATCAATCGTGTAAACAAAGCAATTTTTCACGATTACTGCGTAGTTACTTACATTTGAACGCCAATCCCGATCATATTCACATCTCAATGAACTCACCACTGTTTTTAACAATCATTTTATCATTAAATAATCGTGTAAATATGTTTATTTTATATAATTAATTGGAAGACGAAAATCCGTTATATTTGTCAAATTGACATGATAATTTTTTCCTCACCGAAGTTGGTCTATGGTCGGTCTAGTCTCTGGAAATTTAGTGCTGTACCTACAAAATTAATTATTTGACTGAACCAACCTTACCTACCGATAATTATGGCTGGCTCTGCAAATTGGGGAATTTTATTGGTTCAGGTTGTAGAGCGTATTCATAAGCATACCTATTAACTTATTCGTAATATTGACGTTATATTAAAAACAACCATGCCAAATTTCATGACTCCAGCGGTTGTTATTTCGAGATTTTATCCCTATCTCGTGGGAATAACGGGATAAAAAGTAGCCTATGTGTTATTCCAGATGTTCAGCTATCTACATACCAAATTTCATCAAAGTCCGTCTAGCCGTTTTTTGTATAGTTTTATTTTTATATTTATAATGGTAACCCGGGGCTATTGTAGCTGGGGGGATATTGTATCTGAGCCGTCTAATGGCGTCCATACGACGCCATGCTCTCCATGTTCATATGTGTTGTGTGAAGATAGTCTTCTGACGAACACAACGTAAAATGGCCGAGAAGAAAATGGGGTCGTAAGGATGCCATCAGACGGTTCAGATACAATATCCCCCCCCCAGCTACAATAGCCCCGGGTCACCTTACACCCGCCATTCTGACTCTTTGCCCCATTGGACAGAAGTTATTTATTAAAAAAAAAATAAGGCGGTATAAATAAACTTGTACTTTCATTTCGCTACTATTTTATCATAGCTGTAAACATACAAATAATAAATACTTAAATAATGTAATATGAATAAACTCAAAATAATTATTTACTGCTGATTGAAGTATGTTAAACAGCATTCACATCACTAGAGCTAACGTCAGTCAGTCAGTCAGCCAGTCGTCAGTCAAGTGTCAATGTCAGTCGCCACATTTGTTTACACGATTGATTTTTTCCATTGAATAGTACCATATCAACATTTGAAGTCTCGCGCCAAGAGGACGACTGCGCTTGATTGTCGTAAGTGCGAGCAGTATTCACTAGCGGCGGACGCGGCGGCTGCGAGTGCGAGTGAGACGGATAGCGAGCGCCAGCGCCAGCGACAGTGGCGTCGCCCGCTTGCGGCGGCGGCGAGGTGAACTGCGCTGTGCTTTGATAACGAGCCGGTGGGATGGTTTTATTATGATTTTGACTGATAACAGTATGTTGGAAATCAGCTGAGCGTTGAGGGCGGTTTATATTGAAATTATTATTGTTGGTTTCATAGTGCAGCAGCGAGTGATGTTTGCGGTTACAACTGGAGCATTTGTTTGTCGATTTACAAGTATTTACATGGTGAAATCCTAAACAGTTTATACAAAAAGAGTGTTGACGAACAATATCGTTGCGAGTTTGCGTGTTTTGGTTTAAGAAATATTCACATTTAAATAAGGGATGAGATGAGTTTGCGTTACATACTTTACATAGTTGAAATTGCTGAGTTTGGAGGTTATGATTGTTGTCATATTTATTAGATACTTGAGGAGCTGCGATTTGAGAGTGGAATGCTTTAGTTTTATTTATTTGTGGTAATTGGGGAGCGGGTTTGCTAAATTGTTTGTTACTGGACTGAGTTGAGGATGGCGTTGGGCCATGTAACGCAGTGAGCTTAGATTGTTCACTTAAGAACTTTTTTAATTCAGCAAATTTGGGAATATCAATGTGTCTATGAGCTTGTTCAAATAGGTTCAGAGTTGATTTATCAAGTTTGCTTAATGCAATATGCGTTATCATGAAATCTGCCAAATTATCAATTTGCAATTGTTGCAGAGCGGCTTCAGCTGTACAAAAGTTATCTAATAAATTGTCAGCTGACTGACCAGGCCTTTGATTAATCATTTTATCCAAGTACATAGATGCTTGCACTCTTGTATCTTGGTATTTAGCTAGAAGAGCTTGCCAAATTATGTCATAATTTTGAGAGGTTGGAGATATGCCTGAGCAGATATTTAAGGCTTTGCCGGAGAGACACCCAATTAGATATTGAATCTTTTCAGCATTAGTTAATTGAGTATTGTTATGTATAACACTGCGGAAGTTTTCATAAAACACTGGCCATTTACCAGGAGTACCATCAAAACCTGTGAGTTGAAGCGGAGGCAATTTGATGTTAAAATTATTATTTTTATTTTGAACCTCAAGTTGCTGTCTCAGAGTAGTTTCCTTTTGCTTAATAAAACAGTACAACTCATCAAATGTATTGAGAATGCTATAACTCGGTTCTGCGGCTGGATTTTCTTTAAATTGTTCAATTAAAAGTTTATCAACCGTTTCTACATAGTCAGCTCGGGTCTTGTCTAGGGTTTGTGTCCTAGCAAGGAATGGAATGTGATAAGCGGGGTCAGAAACCTTTAAACTTAGATTATATACTTCCTGAATAATGTGGAACAAACTTTGCTTTTTACTTTCAAGGAATTTAATCATAATATTTTCTTCACTTGAACTGGTGTATGCACTCGTTTTTTCTGTGCCTCCCATGATGAAGGTAAAATGAGATATTTATCAAAATAAGTGAGAAATAAGCACAAGTTCAAGATCGGAATGTGTATTAGGAACAAATATCTAGAAATTACTAGGAATAATAAGTAAGCGGTGCGTACATCAAATATGGCGGGTAGGTATATGAGCGGTGCGTTGAGATTAATTATTATGAGAAATGAGTATGAAATGCGTGAGTTAAACAGTAAGTAATACTTTTGTTATTCACTTAAACTGTTGTTGTAGGTAATTTATATAATTGTGATTGCGGGTAGGTGAGCTTATGAAATAAAGCACCAGTCTTGATCCGACCTTGTAGTATTATTCATGTGTTTCCATATCACGACATGGCGCAGACGGAGGATTAGAATAAAAATTTTGCTCGGTTCAAGGTGATTTATACAGTGTATGTACTGTAGATAAATACAACCATACCATAAATTGGGGAAACAGAGCTGTGATAATGGAAGCTGTATTGCCGCCACCGCCGCCGTTTATCTTTGATAACAGCCTAGACAACGTAACTTCTGGAAACCTGTCATTAGAATGGACAAAGTGGAGAAGCGCGTATTTGATTTACCATGACGCGTGTGAATTATCGAGTAAAAAGACTGAAGTGCAAATAAACATTTTATTGCATGTTATTGGTGAGCGTTGTCGAGATGTGTACCAGCAAAGTGAAACCAAAGGAAAGACGGTAAACGGTGTGCTCGAAATTTTTGATTCGTTTTTTTTGCCGAAAAAGAATCTTACTATAGAAAGACACAAATTTTTCACCCGTAATCAGCGTGACAGTGAGTCCGTCGAACAGTATTCTTTCGAGCTCAAAAAGTTAGCAAAGTCGTGTGAGTTCAAGGATTTAATGGACGACTTAATACGAGATAGATTGATTTGCGGCATAAAAGATGATATGTTACGAGAGCGGATGTTACGTGAGCCTGAATTGACCTTAAAAAAATCCTTGGATATTTGCAACCTGGCACAGATGTCTAAACTACAAGCGGGGACGATAAAGCAGGAATCTATAGAACATACCGCGTATTATATTACTGGTAAAGAGTTCAGTAATAGTAGCGAATATTACAATGAGTCGCAGAATGTGGGTGGTCAGCAAAGTGACATAATGTGGGTAAGTCGACGAGGAGCGCCCGCGCGCCGCGGTGCGGCGAGAGGACGCGGCCGCGGCCGCTGGTCAGCTGCTCCCGTGCCGTCGCGCCAGCATTATACAAATCGTGCGCACTCGAATAATAACGAAATGCGTGGTTACAGTAATAACAATGGTAATAAAGTGTGGTGTACATTGTGTGGACTGACTCATGGTGACTCGAAGTGTCCCGCATCGGGAAGGCGATGCTTGAAGTGTAATAACTATGATCATTTTTCTCGTATGTGTAATGTTTATGAGGTGCGAGAAGAGGACCCTACTGGTCAGGTAATCTACTATTGTTCTAATAAACTTAATGATTGGTCGATTGAGTTGTTAATAAATTCTGTACAAATTACATTTAAACTGGACACTGGGGCCGACGTAAATGTGTTACCGCGTAGTTGTTTACATCAGATGGGTGTAGATGAATGCAACTTAGGCGCGACGACGGTTAGATTGCGTGGGTACTCAGGTAATGATATCAAAGTTATAGGCCGATGTAACTTAAAGGTACAGCATAAGGACCGTGTCTATGTGTTGGATTTTGTAGTAGCCGATGTAGATTCGCCGCCTTTGTTAGGCAGAGATTCCTGTAGTGAATTAGGAGTCATTAAGTTGGTGCTAGCAGTGGATCACTACCACAATGGTAATTTAGAAGAGTATGTCCACAGAGAGTATTCAGATATATTTGAAGGCCTGGGGTGCATGCCAGGGGAATATAAAATTGAGCTTAATAAAAATATTAGACCGGTAGTACACGCACCACGGAAGTTGCCAATAGCCTTGAAAGAAAAGTTCAAACATAAGTTAGATGAAATGGTAAACGAGGGTATCATTGCTAAGGTAGGCGGTCCCACAGATTGGGTAAACAGTATAACGGTAGCTAGGAAGGCCAACGGGGACATTAGAATATGTTTGGACCCGAGAGACTTGAATCAGGCGATTAAGCGTGAACATTTTAAGTTACCAACGTTGGATGAAATGACTGTTCATTTAGGGGGATCAAAATTCTTTAGCACACTAGATGCAAAACAAGGGTTTTGGCAATTACGGTTACATTGTGACAGCACTGATTTATGTACATTCAATACAAGTTTCGGACGTTATAAATTCTTGCGTATGCCATTTGGGATATCATCAGCGTCAGAGGTATTCCATAAAAGAATGTACGAACACTTTGACGATTTGGAGGGTGTTTGTTTATTTATCGATGATCTACTCGTGTACGGGAAAACAAAAGAAGAGCACGACACTAGACTTAAAAGGGTATTAGATCGATGCCGAGAAATCAACTTAAAATTAAATAAAAACAAATGTAAATTTGGTCTATCAGAGATAAAATATTTGGGTCACAAAATAAGCTCAAATGGCATTTACCCCGATGAGTCGTATACATCGGCCATAAAAAATATGCCTCGTCCAGCGAATACAAAAGATCTAGAAAGATTTCTAGGAATGATAAATTATATAGGTAGTTTCATACCGAACCTGTCAGACAGGAATTATTCACTAAGGCAGTTGCTAAAAAAAGAAATCGAGTGGCATTGGTCTGAAGAGCATGAAAAAGCGTTTATGGATTTAAGACAATGCTTGACCAGCGCACCTGTACTGCAATACTACAGCTTAGACAAACCAGTTGTAATATCTGTAGACGCATGTAAAAATGGATTAGGCGCATGCTTGCTACAAAACAGTTTACCCGTTTGTTACGCGTCGCGATCTCTTACAAAGGCAGAGCAAGCGTACGCTCAGATCGAGAAAGAATTGCTAGCGTGCGTGTATGCGTGTGAAAAGTTTTACACTTACATTTACGGTAGAAATGACGTTACCATAGAAACCGATCACAAACCCTTAGTGAGCATAATCAGTAAACCAATAGCTGCTGCTCCGGCTAGGTTACAAAGGATGCTTTTACGTTTGCAACCATACTCCTTTAGATTAGTGTATAAGCCCGGGAAGTATTTGTTCTTGGCTGACACGCTGTCCCGCGCCGTGGAGCCAGCAGGGACCGGCGCGGCGGGCGCGCCGCGAGACCTGCTGGACGCGCGCGCGCAGGTATGCGCCGTGCTGCTGAGCAACCCGCTCTTCGACTCACACTTTATGCGCATTCAAAAAGTGACAGAAGGTGACCCGGAGTTGCAAGCTTTGATAAAATGTATCAAAAATGGATGGCCCACGCATAAACATCAGATAGATGATGTAGTCAAACCTTATTGGGGCTATAGAGATGAGCTGACAGTCGCGTATGGCATGGCTTGGAAGGGAGACAGGATAGTTATTCCGTCGTCCATGCGTAGCGACATGTTAAGGCGGGTTCACATTGGGCACTTGGGTTTGGAGAAATGTAAGTTGAGAGTACGTGAATCTATGTTCTGGCCAAACATAAATACACAACTCACAGACTTTATACAGAACTGCCAGGCATGTCTTACATACAAAAATCAAAACATGAAGGAGACTTTGATACCCCATGATATACCAGATCGAGCATGGCTAAAGGTGGGTGTAGATATCTTTCACTTCAAAGAAAATAAATATTTGTTAGTAGTAGACTATTACAGCAAGTTCGTAGAAGTAGCTCGATTGAATTCGTTAACTTCGGGGCACGTGATCGAGCAGTTGAAATTGATATTTAGTCATCAGGGCATACCCAACATAGTAATGTCGGATAATGGTCCAGAGTTTGGGTCCCATCAGTTTAAAATGTTTTCACAAGAATGGTGTTTTGAACACCGAACTTCGTCACCCCATTTTCCCAGATCTAATGGCCAAGTGGAACGTTTTGTCCAAATTATTAAAAACATGTTAAAAAAGACAGATGCAGAAAAAACTGACTTCAGATTGGCATTATTGGAATACCTAAACACGCCTATCTCTAATAATTTAGCATCCCCATCAGAAATTCTTAACAACAGGAAGTCTCGAGCCCTAGTGCCGTGTTCACCTAAATTTTTTCAACCTCGAATTCCAAAACATGTCAAGGTAGAACTACAGAAAAGGCAACAAAAACAAAAATTGTCTCATGATAAGAGTGCTCGAGATCTCTCTGAATTAACTCCAGGGCAGAAAATAAAAGTACGAGTAGATAAAAAATGGGTTAGTGGTACTATTTTGCGTCTTAAAGGTATACGGTCGTACTTGATTCAAATGGAGCAGGGAGGCATATTAACAAGAAACCGTCGACACTTACTAATAGATTCACCACGGCGTCCAGATACTAATCCAAATAAAACCTCAGTGTACCTGCAGCCTTACGATGATATCGTCCTGAGTGATAACGCGCCGGCCGCCGCGCCTCAGTCGCCCGCGCACAGCGCCAGCGGCGGCGGGTGCGTGCGCGCGGCCCCAGTGCCACAGTTTGCCCCTTATCACAGTGTAAACAATTATGTTACTCGTTCCGGCAGGGTGGTGATTCAACCTGATCGGTGGGGCTACTCATAAGTCATCCAAGGCGTCCTTGTGCATGCGTCAAGCTTACAATAGTTAGTAAGAAACAAAGGTACTTACTTAAATAAATAATTTTCAGTACCTACCTAAATATGTATACAGCGATAAATAAAAAAAAAAAAAAAAAAAAAAGAATTAATGTACCTAAAACTCTTAGATTTGTAAAATATTGTAAATTATGGTTGATGATGCATGCTAACTATAAAATCAAATTATATTATTAATAATTTTAAAATGAATTTGAATGATTTTGCACTATAATAAATTAATAAATATTATTAAAATAAATTCAACTTCGCACATTAGGTCAAAGTTGATAAAAAATGAAATGGAATGTTATGAAATATGTAATGTTATTCTTATTAATCTTGAGATGTTATCCTGTAATAAAATTAAATTTATAGGTGTTAGATTTATATATGCATAAAAAAAAATTGTTATTGATCATAATCAAATCACAATCAAATATATATATATAAACATAAATTGTAAATCTATGATATAATCACCAATCTATGATATATGATAAAA
>NC_133487.1:8394285-8400803 GCF_025370935.1 Choristoneura fumiferana | reverse complement strand
TTACAAACATTTATAATTGTTTTTTTATAAGTTTTACAGACATTTATAATTGAGTTTTTATAAGTTGTACAAATTAGACAATTTGTTGTAAATGTCACGGCTAATTTTAGAAGATGGTACAAAAAATATTGTCACGTTTGAAACTTTATAGACTACGGATTATTAAACGGATATACATATTATTTAAAATTTTACCTGCTTTGCTGAATCTTAAAAATTAATTATGGGTTTTTACGAGTTTCTGAAATAACAATTATGATTACGCCGTTCAAAACAGCGACTAAATTGTGCATTGGTATGGTATAAAGTTGCCATTTCAATCAAATAAAAAAAAGCAGCTCGTATACCTACAGTGTGTTACCGGGAGTCGGGTTTTTTTTAAGGGAGGTTAAATTAACGTGTTTCTCTACCTTAACCATGACATTAATTTAATTAATAATTAAAAATTCAGACTTTGTTAACTTTCTAACAAAATTATAATTGCCAGCAATCTACAACAAAGTAAATTAACAAATAAGTGTAAATGACAGCCGACAGGTACTTTGATTATTACTTGTCAATTTACTTTGCTGTAGATTGCTGGCAGTTTGATTAATTCAACTAATGTCATGATTAAAATGCGATACTTTAACCTCCCTTAAATAAGCCTGGCTGCCGATAACACACTATATAATCTAATTCAACATAGCTTTACCACTTCTAAACGATTTTAATATTTTCGCAGGCGTGATTTCAAAAACATAGTAAATGTAATACTTAATTATAAGATCAGTCGAACTTACCTAAGTGAAGGCTGATCATAATTATGGGAAGCACCTCGTCCGAAATGATCCAGAAAACTTGTAGTCGTATATTCTTACGCTACTACGTTACCACAATATTTTAAAGTAAATACAGGAAAAAACGCCTCCTCTCTGTCATCCTCGTACGGCTTCCTGTTCCGTCTTTGATCGCCGCCATTCCTTTAAAGCTCTTAATCACAACCATTCAGGGCCTTTATTTTTATTGAATCTGAAATAAACTAAGATATGGTTAGGAGGGACTGGATCATTTCGGACGAGGTGCTTCCATAATTATATCAGCCTTCACTTAGGTAAGTTCGACTGATCTTATAATTTAGTTCAGCACCTCGTCCTCATGATCCAGAAACTTGTAGATGTTTAAAGCAAACAGTTGTGATTAGTGAAATATTTAACATTTAATGTTAAAATTTTTAAAGAAAACAATTTCTTCTCAAATATAAAACTAAAAATAAGCTACCTTAGCTTAATAAACCATAACAAGAGTATGTCTTGTGTTACTATTAACATAAACTATAATCTTAAGTGTGAACTACATATAGCTCCCAGAAAGAAGATGCATCCTGGACCAGTGGTCTGTTGTAATGTTTAGCAAACATATTGACCCACTGGTCCAGCCTACCATCTTTCTAATAGTTTTGATGTTAACACTCTCTTTCACCGCAAATAAAGTCGCCGCGTGTCGCGTGTGTGTGCAGAGAAGGTGTTAACATAATCAACACTTTCAATACAGCCAAACAGATTTATTATTTAGATATTTAAATTTTCGTTAAAATAAAGCAACAAAACACAAGTCGGTTTTTTCTTGGCCAAGATATATATGATCTAGAATACTTTTAATATTCTCATGTTAAAAAATATTATCTAACTTAATCAAGGATAATGTCTGCACTTTGTGTTCTAACAATTGCTAGAAAAGTGACACATTTTTTTAGTTTTTTAAGTTTAATGTTTCATTAGAGAACACATATAGTATTATTCAGATGTTTAAGTACAATTTTAGGGTTCCAGTTTCAGAGTATTTTGGAACATTGGGTTAAAGTTAAATATCCCTACAAAAAATCTCTATTTTTTTTTTTTTTTTCTAACTGTGAGTCTAAAATTAGTGAGATACAGATCTATACAGATCAGTTAAGAGAGGTATAAGTCAAGCCTTCTTTAAACTTTAAGGTATTACAAGGTAAGCTATTACATTTTAAATAGATGCATCTAATAGATTAAAGTTGTGTTTGTTACAAAACTTAATCCAATGTGTTATACTATATAATAAATGTTGTCTCATCATGCCTTTAGTGGCTGATGCCAACATAATATCCATTGAAGACTTACTTGTGCCTCTCTTAGTGAGTGCTTGCAGGACAATTGCAGCTTCAATATGAGCTGCTTGTGGAGGGGAGGGTGCACCCTGAAAGGTGATACTAACAATTCCCCTCTACCATAGACTGAAATTATTTGAAACAGGGTTGGGTGGGCCAATCTGGGACAATTACTATGCCTCTGTTCTGATATTTTCAAATAAATATAATATATTACCTATATTATATACTTTTTTTATTTTATTTTTTTATTTTGTAAAACAGCATTATAGAAAAAAGGTAGAGAAGGCATAGAAAAAATTGGTTCCATTTTATAGTATAGGTATCACAAGCCCAAGCACCAGGGTCAGGAAACCATGACACAAATTAACACAATTTATTATTTGCTCAACAAGCAAATAGGTGTATTTCTGGTTTTTCAAATATTTTAGTTATTGTTCTGAAGAAAGAGAAAGATAGCTCACACCCAGTCTTAAGTTTTTAATTTGTGAGGCTTTGTCTGCAATATTGTTCTCCGATTGTACATCTGAAGCATAAACCAAAAACCCTTTCATCTCACAGAATTGCCAGATCTCTCGAGCAAACCGCATATAAGCGTGGATGTTGTGTGCCTCCAAATTTATTTATATATGCTATTGCAGTAGTATTACTTATTTGCAAAATAATTTCACAGTTGTACAGATCCAATGCAAGAAAATTCAATCCAAATAGGCTGCTAGTAATTCCTAGTGATTAAAATTACCATAATTGAATTCAGGACAACAGGTCCCCAGCCAGAGCCACTAGCATGATAGCATCAGAATATATTTCAAGTTTATAACAAAAACTTTATTTTTAGACAACTACATTGAATATTATGCTTTCACCAAAAAATCATCATTTATTTGTTAATTAACATCTAGGGTTGCATTGAAATTCTTTCTACTATTAACTAAGGCCAGTGTTTTAAAAGATTCAAGAAATTTAGTATGGAGCCAGGCACATTTTAGGTACTGCTGGGTAAGATGATACCAAAATACCTATGAACTTAGCAAATTCACTAATTTTGCAACTATATTTCTTTATTAATTTAACAACATGGTCATAAATCGAAAAAATTGAAATTCTTTTTCTTTTAGAAAATTAAGTAAGTACTTGTCATATTTCTAAAATTTGGTACAAAACCTAGAAATGTATGTTATGGCAACAAACAACTCATGAAGGATGGTTGCTTAATTAATTGACATTTAGTTATTTTATTTTGACAACTTTCTGCATCATTTCCTATATACAGTATGTCATAAAATATATTGCTGTTAATAAGCCTTTGGACCAAAGGCAGTGGATAACCGGTTTCATAAGTTTTGTAAAGGCAACCATGGAGCTGTATTGAGTTGAGACCAAATGGGAGGCACTGGAATTTGTATAACTTTTCTTTGAAAAGAAAATATAACACGCACATTACATATATAACAATGAATTACATATAAGTCAAAGTCAAAATATCTTTATTCAATTTAGGCTATAACAAGCACTTATGAATGTCAAAACACAAAAATCTACCACTGGTTCTTATACCGGTTATATAATTCAGATTCATATACCGGCAGTAAGAAGTAGACGTTTTCCAGTCTACTGTTGCTATAAAATAAAGCAATGTTTGTTCATAAATTTGACAGCTCTGTCCTATTATTATCCTCTAATTTAGGTGTTATGGGTTTGTTTAACTGTTTCAAGTATAGGAAACGCTTGTTAGGTGCCATTAGGCTTTATGATAAGAAAAAAAGCTTGTCAAAAATTATTTATTACTATGTAAACATTCTTTGATAGCACCATTATCAAGTATTTAGTTAATTTTATTTGACAAATCAGCACCTTGAAACTGAGAAACTATTGTTTTTCAGAATGGAGGATTGAAACGGGTGGTCACCAAAGACTATGTATTTTATAACCAGAAATTCAGTCTAAAATAACTGAGTCTGTAGTGATTTGCTCCCATCTGTCTAGATAGTATTGGAGTCTACCTGACCTGCCTGGTTGACATTCATTGCCTGCGCTGTGGAGGATGCTTACTGCTAGCCGGACGCTGCTCTTGGGCTGATGTCTCTGGAAGTTGCTCTTGTCCTCGGGCAAGCTGCTGCTGCTGCTGGTGACCGGAGTGGAACTTTGTTACAATTATGTTTTGGTTTATCCTTTGGCCTTTACTGGGCATGGTGGGCTTCAAACTCTGTCAAGACATTTCTTAGCAGACTGGCTATATTATTATTATTATTTTTTAATTGTAAAATTATTGCCAAACAGGAGACCTTCAATAAGACTGTTGTCCATATCAAATCTTTCACATAATTGTTAAGTCTAGACACAAGGATGTTTCATCAACTCTTGGATAGGTATTTCATAGTGCATGTAGCAAAGTAAGTGTGCTGAACAACTTAGATATTCTAAAATTTTAATAGTGTTTGGAATTTCCTTAATGACATTTGTCATTGCCAGTCCCACACTTAGTTGTCAGCTGTTTCTGTTCTTCAACTATATTGAAATATCGTTTTGAAGCATTGTCCAAGACTTTAGCTTTAGTTTCAACATTCTAGGCGGGGTAATGGACAATTAACCATATTTGCACTGAATGGTGTCCTTTGACAAACCAGTTTACAGGATGTTTTCCCCATCTAATGCAAGCTCATCAGAGAACAGATTTTCAATTTTCGGACCCAAAATTTTCATAACAGACTCGGAGAGAGGTTCACTTCCTCGGGCACATCTTCCGTTTTCTCACCATAGCTGGCGCCCCCCCCTTTCTGAATTTTCTAAAGATACTTCTTCCACCATCATCCCAATCTCCCTTAGATCTTCTGGGTCTGTCGCTGTAAATGCAATGAGCATATTTGTCAGCCTTCCAGTATACACAATATATAACGTCCACACGGTAGACCTCTCGTGAATACTCGGGACTATTGTGTATACGTGCATGTGCATAACGTGCCACCGGTAAGCCTCTCGTGAATACTCTCGGCACAGCAAACATGCAATTGTCGTGATAATCACAACAAAATCGGCCACTGGCATGCCTCCCGTGCATGCTCTGGACTCGAAGAAATGCATAAGACATGCTGTGAGTTGCTGATAAACCTCTCGTGAATATTCTGAACTCGAAAAAATCTAACCTCTAATAAGATAGGTATTGACTTAGTGGTATTTCATCGGATGGTGTACAGTTTCTCGATGAATTCTTCAATTTAACCTGTTAGGTATCTGAAAATTGATAAGGTTGATGGTTGTTTATAAAACTTACGTGCACACTGCACGTGTTTCATCATCATCAGAATCCGAGTTAGACTCCGAAGCATATTGCACCAATTTTCCTAATTTTCTAATTTTAAACAATAAATCTGCTTTTGTGTATATTTTCCTTTTGTTCATTTTGGCTAGTAATTATTCAAAATATATAAAACGAGCGACGAATATGGTAACGCTTTCGCACAAAAAAATACAATGGCGGCGATCAAAGACGGAACAGGAAGCCGTACGAGGATGACAGAGAGGAGGCGTTTTTTTCCTGTATTTACTTTAAAATATTGTGGTAACGTAGTAGCGTAAGAATATACGACTACAAGTTTTCTGGATCATGAGGACGAGGTGCTGAACTATAATCCTTAATAATGAATGTAATTATATTAAAGTAAAGTTTCATAATTATGGGTAAAGACACCAACATCAGTGACCGTTGTACGATGCACCTGATACTCAGACAAATTAGCTATGCTCGAGAATAGGTATAAAGTCATCGGCGTATATATAATCGATTACCGTGGCGTAGTCGCCTGACATTGTAATCACTGACAAAACACGGTTTAGCATATTAAACAAAATTTATAATAATAATTGCTATAAACTTCGTAATTAAATACTTATTAGCAATAAAAAGGATAAGCTGAATATAATTTAATAGAACGAAAAGGTTTTGAAGTGTTGCTGTTGTATTAATAAAAACATTTTTAAGACGAGAATATAGAAAGAATTACATTTATTTGTATTTTCGTTTTAACAATAAAACACTCGTGCTCCTTATTAATAATGTTAATAATATATTATAATGTTAATGACCTATTTCAATAGAGATCGGTCGTTTGGAAAGGCACCTTTCCAATTACAATATAACGATAATTAAAATATTAAATTGACCAAGATACCCTGTTTAAGATAATTTCAATGAGGTAACTATGATATGAGTATTTAAAATCCAACTACACTATTATAAAACCCGAAAGTTTGATCATGGTCCATCTGGACTTTTTAATCGAAGTGCAACCTGATATTTCCACAGTATCGGTAAAAATCTCTAAAACTCATGCGTTGGCTGTAGATCAGAAAATAAGTTTAGGCACTGTTGTTTATGCGCAAAAGTTAATGTAATCCACGATAT